>NW_018743530.1:0-34866 GCF_001683475.1 Chenopodium quinoa | reverse complement strand
TTTGACTTTCATTTTATTCAATAGCTCTGTTTGAATGTGTTTGACTTTCATTTGATTCAATTAGGTTTGTTTGAATGTGTTTGACTTTCTTTTGATTTAATTAGCGTTGTTTGAATGTGTTTGACTTTCATTTGATTCAATTAGCTTTGTTGAATGAATTTGACTTTCATTTGATTTAAAAAGCTTTGTTTGAATGTGCTTGACTTCATTTGTTTCAATTGGCTTTGTTCGAATGTTTTTTACTTTCATTTGATTCAATTAACTTTGTAGAATGCATTTGACTTTCATTTGATTCAAAAACTTTGTTAGAATGTGTTTAACTTTCATTTTATTTAATTAGGTTTTTTTAATGTTTTTGACTTTCATTTGATTCAATTAGTTTGTTTGAATGTGTTTGACTTTCATTTGATTCAATTAGCTTTTTAGATTGCATTTGAACTTCATTTGATTAAAAAGCTTTTTGAATGTGTTTGACTTTCATTTGATTCAATTAGCTCTGTTTGAATGTCTTTGACTTTCATTTTATTCAATTAGGTTTGTTTGAAGTGTTTTACTTTGATTTGATTCAATTAGCTTTGTTTGAATGTGTTTGACTTTCATTTGATTCAATTAGCTTTATAGAATGCTTTTGACTTTCATTTGATTCAAATAGTTTTGTTTGAATGTGTTTGACTTTTTTTGATTTAATTAGATTTTTTTAGATGTTTTTGACTTTTGTTTGATTCAATTAGCTTTGTTGAATGCATTTGGGTTTTATTTGATTCAAAAAGCTCTGTTTGAATGTGTTTGACTTACATTTGATTCAATTAGCTTTGTTTGAATGTTTGACTTTCATTTGATTCAATTAGCTTTCTTAAATGCATTTGACCTTCATTTGATTCAAAAAGCTCTGTTTGAATGTGTTTGTTTGATTCAATTAGCTTTGTTTGAATGTGTTTAACTTTCATTTGATTCAATTAGCTTTCTTAATCATTTGACCTTCATTTGATTCAAAAAGCTCTTTTTGAATGCGTTTGACTTTCATTTTATTCAATTAGCTCTGTTTGAATGTGTTTGACTTTCATTTGATTCAATTAGGTTTGTTTGAATGTGTTTGACTTTCTTTTGATTTAATTAGCGTTGTTTGAATGTGTTTGACTTTCATTTGATTCAATTAGCTTTGTTGAATGAATTTGACTTTCATTTGATTTAAAAAGCTTTGTTTGAATGTGTTTGACTTTCATTTGTTTCAATTGGCTTTGTTCGAATGTTTTTTACTTTCATTTGATTCAATTAACTTTGTAGAATGCATTTGACTTTCATTTGATTCAAAAACCTTTGTTAGAATGTGTTTAACTTTCATTTGATTTAATTAGGTTTTTTTTAATGTTTTGACTTTCATTTGATTCAATTAGTTTTGTTTGAATGTGTTTGACTTTCATTTGATTCAATTAGCTTTGTAGATTGCATTTGAACTTCATTTGATTAAAAAGCTCTTTTTGAATGTGTTTGACTTTCATTTGATTCAATTAGCTCTGTTTGAATGTCTTTAACTTTCATTTTATTCAATTAGGTTTTTGAAAGTGTTTTACTTTGATTTGATTCAATTAGCTTTGTTTGAATGTGTTTGACTTTCATTTGATTCAATTAGCTTTATAGAATGCTTTTGACTTTCATTTGATTCAAATAGTTTTGTTTGAATGTGTTTGACCTATTATTGATTTAATTTGAATTTTTTAGATGTTTTTACTTTCATTTGATTCAATTAGATTTGTAGAATACATTTGACTTTTATTTGATTCAAATAGTTTGTCTGAATGTGTTTGACTTTCATTTGATTTAATTAGATTTTTTTAGATGTTTTTGACTTTTGTTTGATTCAATTAGCTTTGTTGAATGCATTTGAGTTTTATTTTATTCAAAAAGCTCTGTTTGAATGTGTTTGACTTACATTTGATTCAATTAGCTTTGTTTGAATGTGTTTGACTTTCATTTGATTCAATTAGCTTTCTTAAATGCATTTGACCTTCATTTGATTCAAAAAGCTCTTTTTGAATGTTTGACTTTCATTTTATTCAATTAGCTCTGTTTGAATGTTTTTGACTTTCATTTGATTCAATTAGGTTTGTTTGAATGTGTTTGACTTTCTTTTGATTTAATTAGCGTTGTTAGAATGTGTTTGACTTTCATCTGATTCAATTAGCTTTGTTGAATGAATTTGACTTTCATTTGATTTAAAAAGCTTTGTTTGAATGTGCTTGACTTTCATTTGTTTCAATTGGCTTTGTTCGAATGTTTTTTACTTTCATTTGATTCAATTAACTTTGTAGAATGCATTTTGACTTTCATTTGATTCAAAAAGCTTTGTTAGAATGTGTTTAACTTTCATTTGATTTAATTAGGTTTTTTTTTTATGTTTTTGACTTTCATTTGATTCAATTAGTTTTTGTTTGAATGTGTTTGACTTTCATTTGATTCAATTAGCTTTGTAGATTGCATTTGAACTTCATTTGATTCAAAAAGCTCTTTTTGAATGTGTTTGACTTTCATTTGATTCAATTAGCTCTGTTTGAATGTCTTTGACTTTCATTTTATTCAATTAGGTTTGTTTGAAAGTGTTTTACTTTGATTTGATTCAATTAGCTTTGTTTGAATGTGTTTGACTTTAATTTGATTCAAATTAGCTTTATAGAATGCTTTTGACTTTCATTTGATTCAAATAGTTTTGTTTGAATGTGTTTGACCTATTATTGATTTAATTAGTTTTTTTTTAGATGTTTTTGACTTTTGTTTGATTCAATTAGCTTTGTTGAATGCATTTGGGTTTTTATTTGATTCAAAAAGCTCAGTTTGAATGTGTTTGACTTACATTTGATTCAATTTAGCTTTGTTTGAATGTGTTTGACTTTCATTTGATTCAATTAGCTTTCTTAAATGCATTTGACCTTCATTTGATTCAAAAAGCTCTGTTTGAATGTGTTTGACTTACATTTGATTCAATTAGCTTTGTTTGAATGTGTTTAACTTTCATTTGATTCAATTAGCTTTCTTAAATGCATTTGACCTTCATTTGATTCAAAAAGCTCTTTTTGAATGCGTTTGACTTTCATTTTATTCAATTAGCTCTGTTTGAATGTGTTTGACTTTCATTTGATTCAATTAGGTTTGTTTGAATGTGTTTGACTTTCTTTTGATTTAATTAGCGTTGTTTGAATGTGTTTGACTTTCATGTGATTCAATTAGCTTTGTTGAATGAATTTGACTTTCATTTGATTTAAAAAGCTTTGTTTGAATGTGCTTGACTTTCATTTGTTTCAATTGGCTTTGTTCGAATGTTTTTTACTTTCATTTGATTCAATTAACTTTGTAGAATGCATTTGACTTTCATTTGATTCAAAAACCTTTGTTAGAATGTGTTTAACTTTCATTTGATTTAATTAGGTTTTTTTTAATGTTTTTGACTTTCATTTGATTCAATTAGTTTTGTTTGAATGTGTTTGACTTTCATTTGATTCAATTAGCTTTGTAGATTGCATTTGAACTTCATTTGATCTAAAAAGCTCTTTTTGAATGTGTTTGACTTTCATTTGATTCAATTAGCTCTGTTTGAAATGTCTTTGACTTTCATTTTGTTCAATTAGGTTTGTTTGAAAGTGTTTTACTTTGATTTGATTCAATTAGCTTTGTTTGAATGTGTTTGACTTTCATTTGATTCAATTAGCTTTATAGAATGCTTTTGACTTTCATTTGATTCAAATAGTTTTGTTTGAATGTGTTTGACCTATTATTGATTTAATTTGAATTTTTTAGATGTTTTTACTTTCATTTGATTCAATAAGATTTGTAGAATACATTTGACTTTTATTTGATTCAAATAGGTTTGTCTGAATGTGTTTGACTTTCATTTGATTTAATTAGATTTTTTTAGATGTTTTTGACTTTTGTTTGATTCAATTAGCTTTGTTGAATGCATTTGAGTTTTATTTTATTCAAAAAGCTCTGTTTGAATGTGTTTGACTTACATTTGATTCAATTAGCTTTGTTTGAATGTGTTTGACTTTCATTTGATTCAATTAGCTTTCTTAAATGCATTTGACCTTCATTTGATTCAAAAAGCTCTTTTTGAATGCGTTTGACTTTCATTTTATTCAATTAGCTCTGTTTGAATGTTTTTGACTTTCATTTGATTCAATTAGGTTTGTTTGAATGTGTTTGACTTTCTTTTGATTTAATTAGCGTTGTTTGAATGTGTTTGACTTTCATCTGATTCAATTAGCTTTGTTGAATGAATTTGACTTTCATTTGATTTAAAAAGCTTTGTTTTAATGTGCTTGACTTTCATTTGTTTCAATTGGCTTTGTTCGAATGTTTTTTACTTTCATTTGATTCAATTAACTTTGTAGAATGCATTTGACTTTCATTTGATTCAAAAAGCTTTGTTAGAATGTGTTTAACTTTCATTTGATTTAATTAGGTTTTTTTTTATGTTTTTGACTTTCATTTGATTCAATTAGTTTTGTTTGAATGTGTTTGACTTTCATTTGATTCAATTAGCTTTGTAGATTGCATTTGAACTTCATTTGATTCAAAAAGCTCTTTTTGAATGTGTTTGACTTTTATTTGATTCAATTAGCTCTGTTTGAATGTCTTTGACTTTCATTTTATTCAATTAGGTTTGTTTTGAAAGTGTTTTACTTTGATTTGATTCAATTAGCTTTGTTTGAATGTGTTTGACTTTAATTTGATTCAATTAGCTTTATAGAATGCTTTTGACTTTCATTTGATTCTAATAGTTTTGTTTGAATGTGTTTGACCTATTATTGATTTAATTTGAATTTTTTAGATGTTTTTACTTTCATTTGATTCAATAAGATTTGTAGAATACATTTGACTTTTATTTGATTCAAATAGGTTTGTCTGAATGTGTTTGACTTTCATTTGATTTAATTAGATTTTTTTAGATGTTTTTGACTTTTGTTTGATTCAATTAGCTTTGTTGAATGCATTTGGGTTTTATTTGATTCAAAAAGCTCTGTTTGAATGTGTTTGACTTACATTTGATTCAAATAGATTTGTTTGAATGTGTTTGACTTTCATTTGATTCAATTAGCTTTCTTAAATGCATTTGACCTTCATTTGATTCAAAAAGCTCTGTTTGAATGTGTTTGACTTACATTTGATTCAATTAGCTTTGTTTGAATGTGTTTAACTTTCATTTGATTCAATTAGCTTTCTTAAATGCATTTGACCTTCATTTGATTCAAAAAGCTGTTTTTGAATGCGTTTGACTTTCATTTTATTCAATTAGCTCTGTTTGAATGTGTTTGACTTTCATTTGATTCAATTAGGTTTGTTTGAATGTGTTTGACTTTCTTTTGATTTAATTAGCGTTGTTTGAATGTGTTTGACTTTCATCTGATTCAATTAGCTTTGTTGAATGAATTTGACTTTAATTTGATTTAAAAAGCTTTGTTTGAATGTGTTTGACTTTCATCTAATTCAAATAGCGCTGTTGAACGAATTTGACTTTCATTTGATTTAAAAAGCTTTGTTTGAATGTGTTTGACTTTCATCTAATTCAATTAGCTTTGTTGAATGAATTTGACTTTCATTTGATTTAAAAACCGTTGTTTGAATGTGTTTGACTTTCATCTAATTCAATTAGCTTTGTTGAATGAATTTGACTTTCATTTGATTCAAAAAGGTTTGTTTGAATGTGTTTGACTTTCATTTGATTCAATTAGCTTTATAGAATGCTTTTGACTTTCATTTGATTCAAATAGTTTTGTTTGAATGTGTTTGACCTATTATTGATTTAATTTGAATTTTTTAGATGTTTTTACTTTCATTTGATTCAATAAGATTTGTAGAATACATTTGACTTTTATTTGATTCAAATAGGTTTGTCTAAATGTGTTTGAATTTCATTTGATTTAATTAGATTTTTTTAGATGTTTTTGACTTTTGTTTGATTCAATTAGCTTTGTTGAATGCATTTGGGTTTTATTTGATTCAAAAAGCTCTGTTTGAATGTGTTTGACTTACATTTGATTCAATTAGCTTTGTTTGAATGTGTTTGACTTTCATTTGATTCAATTAGCTTTTCTTAAATGCATTTGACCTTCATTTGATTCAAAAAGCTCTGTTTGAATGTGTTTGACTTACATTTGATTCAATTAGCTTTGTTTGAATGTGTTTGACTTTCATTTGATTCAATTAGCTTTCTTAAATGCATTTGACCTTCATTTGATTCAAAAAGCTCTGTTGGAATGTGTTTGACTTAAATTTGATTCAATTAACTTTGTTTGAATGTGTTTGACTTTCATTTGATTCAATTAGCTTTCTTAAATGCATTTGACCTTCATTTGATTCAAAAAGCTCTTTTTGAATGCGTTTGACTTTCATTTTATTCAATTAGCTCTGTTTGAATGTGTTTGACTTTCATTTGATTCAATTAGGTTTGTTTGAATGTGTTTGACTTTCTTTTGATTTAATTAGCGTTGTTTGAATGTGTTTGACTTTCATCTGATTCAATTAGCTTTGTTGAATGAATTTGACTTTCATTTGATTTAAAAAGCTTTGTTTGAATGTGTTTGACTTTCATCTAATTCAAATAGCTTTGTTGAATGAATTTGACTTTCATTTGATTTAAAAAGCTTTGTTTGAATGTGTTTGACTTTCATCTGATTCAATTAGCTTTGTTGAATGAATTTGACTTTCATTTGATTTAAAAAGCGTTGTTTGAATGTGTTTGACTTTCATCTAATTCAATTAGCTTTGTTGAATGAATTTGACTTTCATTTGATTCAAAAAGGTTTGTTTGAATGTGTTTGACTTTCATTTGATTCAATTAGCTTTATAGAATGCTTTTGACTTTCATTTGATTCAAATAGTTTTGTTTGAATGTGTTTGACCTATTATTGATTTAATTTGAATTTTTTTAGATGTTTTTACTTTCATTTGATTCAATAAGATTTGTAGAATACATTTGACTTTTATTTGATTCAAATAGGTTTGTCTGAATGTGTTTGAATTTCTTTAATTTAATTAGATTTTTTTAGATGTTTTTGACTTTTGTTTGATTCAATTAGCTTTGTTGAATGCATTTGGGTTTTATTTGATTCAAAAAGCTCTGTTTGAATGTGTTTGACTTACATTTGATTCAATTAGCTTTGTTTGAATGTGTTTGACTTTCATTTGATTCAATTAGCTTTCTTAAATGCATTTGACCTTCATTTGATTCAAAAAGCTCTGTTTGAATGTGTTTGACTTACATTTGATTCAATTAGCTTTGTTTGAATGTGTTTGACTTTCATTTGATTCAATTAGCTTTCTTAAATGCATTTGACCTTCATTTGATTCAAAAAGCTCTTTTTGAATGCGTTTGACTTTCATTTTATTCAATTAGCTCTGTTTGAATGTGTTTGACTTTCATTTGATTCAATTAGGTTTGTTTGAATGTGTTTGACTTTCTTTTGATTTAATTAGCGTTGTTTGAATGTGTTTGACTTTCTTCTGATTCAATTAGGTTGTTTGAATGAATTTGAATTTCATTTGATTTAAAAAGCTTTGTTTGAATGTGTTTGACTTTCATCTAATTCAATTAGTTTTGTTGAATGAATTTGACCTTCATTTGATTTAAAAAGCTTTGTTTGAATGTGTTTGACTTTAATCTGATTCAATTAGCTTTGTTGAATGAATTTGACTTTCATTTGATTTAAAAAGCGTTGTTTGAATGTGTTTGACTTTCATCTAATTCAATTAGCTTTGTTGAATGAATTTGACTTTCATTTGATTCAAAAAGGTTTGTTTGAATGTGTTTGACTTTCATTTGATTCAATTAGCTTTATAGAATTCTTTTGACTTTCATTTGATTCAAATAGTTTTGTCTGAATGTGTTTGACCTATTATTGATTTAATTTGAATTTTTTAGATGTTTTTACTTTCATTTGATTCAATAAGATTTGTAGAATACATTTGACTTTTATTTGATTCAAATAGGTTTGTCTGAATGTGTTTGAATTTCATTTTATTTAATTAGATTTTTTTAGATGTTTTTGACTTTTGATGATTCAATTAGCTTTGTTGAATGCATTTGGGTTTTATTTGATTCAAAAAGCTCTGTTTGAATGTGTTTGATTTACATTTGATTCAATTAGCTTTGTTTGAATGTGTTTGACTTTCATTTGATTCAATTAGCTTTCTTAAATGCATTTGACCTTCATTTGATTCAAAAAGCTCTGTTGGAATGTGTTTGACTTAAATTTGATTCAATTAACTTTGTTTGAATGTGTTTGACTTTCATTTGATTCAATTAGCTTTCTTAAATGCATTTGACCTTCATTTGATTCAAAAAGCTCTTTTTGAATGCGTTTGACTTTCATTTTATTCAATTAGCTCTGTTTGAATGTGTTTGACTTTCATTTGATTCAATTAGGTTTGTTTGAATGTGTTTGACTTTCTTTTGATTTAATTAGCGTTGTTTGAATGTGTTTGACTTTCATCTGATTCAATTAGCTTTGTTGAATGAATTTGACTTTCATTTGATTTAAAAAGCTTTGTTTGAATGTGTTTGACTTTCATCTAATTCAAATAGCTTTGTTGAATGAATTTGACTTTCATTTGATTTAAAAAGCTTTGTTTGAATGTGTTTGACTTTCATCTGATTCAATTAGCTTTGTTGAATGAATTTGACTTTCATTTGATTTAAAAAGCGTTGTTTGAATGTGTTTGACTTTCATCTAATTCAATTAGCTTTGTTGAATGAATTTGACTTTCATTTGATTCAAAAAGGTTTGTTTGAATGTGTTTGACTTTCATTTGATTCAATTAGCTTTATAGAATGCTTTTGACTTTCATTTGATTCAAATAGTTTTGTTTGAATGTGTTTGACCTATTATTGATTTAATTTGAATTTTTTAGATGTTTTTACTTTCATTTGATTCAATTAGATTTGTAGAATGCATTTGAATTTCATTTGATTCAAATAGCTTTGTCTGAATGTGTTTGACTTTCATTTGATTTAATTAGATTTTTTTAGATGTTTTTGACTTTTGTTTGATTGAATTAGCTTTGTTGAATGCATTTGGGTTTTATTTGATTCAAAAAGCTCTGTTTGAATGTGTTTGACTTACATTTGATTCAATTAGCTTTGTTTGAATGTGTTTGACTTTCATTTGATTCAATTAGCTTTCTTAAATGCATTTGACCTTCATTTGATTCAAAAAGCTCTGTTTGAATGTGTTTGACTTACATTTGATTCAATTAGCTTTGTTTGAATGTGTTTGACTTTCATTTGATTCAATTAGCTTTCTTAAATGCATTTGACCTTCATTTGATTCAAAAAGCTTTTTTTTGAATGCGTTTGACTTTCATTTTATTCAATTAGCTCTGTTTGAATGTGTTTGACTTTCATTTGATTCAATTAGGTTTGTTTGAATGTGTTTGACTTTCTTTTGATTTAATTAGCGTTGTTTGAATGTGTTTGACTTTCATCTGATTCAATTAGCTTTGTTGAATGAATTTGACTTTCATTTGATTTAAAAAGCTTTGTTTGAATGTGCTTGACTTTCATTTGTTTCAATTGGCTTTGTTCGAATGTTTTTTAACTTTCATTTGATTCAATTAACTTTGTAGAATGCATTTGACTTTCATTTGATTCAAAAAGCTTTGTTAGAATGTGTTTAACTTTCATTTGATTTAATTTGGTTTTTTTAATGTTTTTGACTTTCATTTGATTTAATTAGTTTTGTTTGAATGTGTTTGACTTTCATTTGATTCAATTAGCTTTGTAGATTGCATTTGAACTTCATTTGATTCAAAAAGCTCTTTTTGAATGTGTTTGACTTTCATTTGATTCAATTAGCTCTGTTTGAATGTCTTTGACTTTAATTTTATTCAATTAGGTTTGTTTGAAAGTGTTTTACTTTGATTTGATTCAATTAGCTTTGTTTGAATGTGTTTGACTTTCATTTGATTCAATTAGCTTTATAGAATGCTTTTAACTTTCATTTGATTCAAATAGTTTTGTTTGAATGTGTTTTACCTATTATTGATTTAATTTGAATTTTTTAGATGTTTTTACTTTCATTTGATTCAAAAAGATTTGTAGAATATATTTGACTTTTATTTGATTCAAATAGGTTTGTCTGAATGTGTTTGACTTTCATTTGATTTAATTAGATTTTTTTAGATGTTTTTGACTTTTGTTTGATTCAATTAGCTTTGTTGAATGCATTTGGGTTTTATTTGATTCAAAAAGCTCTGTTTGAATGTGTTTGACTTACATTTGATTCAATTAGCTTTGTTTTAATGCGTTTGGCTTTCATTTGATTCAATTAGCTTTGTAGATTGCATTTGACCTTCATTTGATTCAAAAAGCTCTATTTGAATGTGTTTGACTTTCATTTGATTCTATTAGCTTTGTTTGAATGTGTTTGACTTTCATTTGATTCAATTAGCTTTGTTAAACGCATTTGACTTTCATTTGATTCAAAAAGCTTTGTTTGAATGTGTTTTACTTTCATTTGATTCAATTAGCTCTGTTTGAATGTGTTTGACTTTCATTCGATTATATTAGGTTTGTTTGAATGTGTTTAGCTTTCATTTGATTCAATTAGCTTTGTAGATTGCATTTTACTTTCATTTAGTTCAAATAGCTTTGTTTGAATGTGTTTGACTTTTGTTTGATTTAATTAGCTTTTTTTGAATGTGTTTGACTATCATTTGATTTAATTAGATTTTTTTAGATGTTTTTAACTTTGATATGATTCAATTAGCTTTGTTGAATGCATTTGACTTTCATTTGATTCAAAAAGCTTTGTTTGAATGTGTTTGACTTTCATTTGATTCAATTGCCTTTGTTCGAATGTTTTTGACTTTCATTTGATTCAATTAGCTTTGTAGAATGCATTTGATTTTCATTTGATACAAATAGCTTTGTTTGAATGTGTTTGACTTTCATTTTATTTAATTAGGTTTTTTTTAGATGTTTTTTACTTTCATTTGATTCAATTAGCTTTGTTGAATGCATTTGACTTTCATTTGATTTAAAAAGCTCTGTTTGAATGTGTTTGACTTACATTTGATTCAATTAGCTTTGTTTGAATGTGTTTGACTTTCATTTGATTCAATTAGCTTTCTTTGCATTTGACCTTCATTTGATTCATAAAGCTCTTTTTGAATGTGTTTGACTTTCATTTTATTCAATTAGCTCTGTTTGAATGTGTTTGACTTTCATCTGATTCAATTAGCTTTGTTGAATGAATTTGACTTTCATTTGATTTAAAAAGCTTTGTTTGAATAAGCTTGACTTTCATTTGATTCAATTGGCTTTGTTCGAATGTTTTTGACTTTCATTTAATTCAATTAACTTTGTAGAATGAATTTGACTTTCATTTGATTCAAAAAGCTTTGTTAGAATGTGTTTGACTTTCATTTGATTTAATTAGGTTTTTTTTATTGTTTTTGACTTTCATTTGATTCAATTAGTTTTGTTTGAATGTGTTTGACTTTCATTTGATTCAATTAGCTTTGTAGATTTTGTAGATTGCATTTGACCTTCATTTGATTCAAAAAGCACTTTTTGAATGTGTTTTGACTTTCATTTAATTCAATTAGCTCTGTTTGAATGTCTTTGACTTTCATTTTATTCAATTAGGTTTGTAAGAATGTGTTTAACTTTCATTTGATTTAATTAGGTTTTTTTTAATGTTTTTGACTTACATTTGATTCAATTAGGTTTGTTTGAATGTGTTTGACTTTCATTTGATTTAATTAGCTTTGTAGATTGCATTTGACCTTCATTTGATTCAAAAAGCTCTTTTGAATGTGTTTGACTTTCATTTGATTCAATTAGCTCTGTTTCAATGTGTTTGACTTTCATTTGATTCAATTTGGTTTGTTTGAATGTGTTTTACTTTGATTTGATTCAATTAGCTTTGTTTGAATGTGTTTGACTTTCATTTGATTTAATTAGCTTTATAGAATGCTTTTGACTTTCATTTGATTCAAATAGTTTTGTTTGAATGTGTTTGACCTTTTATTGATTTAATTTGAATTTTTTAGATGTTTTTACTTTCATTTGATTCAATTAGATTTGTAGAATACATTTGACTTTTATTTGATTCAAATAGGTTTGTCTGAATGTGTTTGACTTTCATTTGATTTAATTAAATTTTTTTAGATGTTTTTGACTTTTGTTTGATTCAATTAGCTTTGTTGAATGCATTTGAGTTTTATTTGATTCAAAAAGCTCTGTTTGAATGTGTTTGACTTACATTTGATTTAATTAGCTTTGTTTTAATGTGTTTGACTTTCATTTGATTCAATTAGCTTTGTAGATTGCATTTGACCTTCATTTGATTAAAAAAGCTCTATTTGAATGTGTTTGACTTTCATTTGATTCAATAAGCTCTGTTTGAATGTGTTTGACTTTCATTCGATTCTATTAGGTTTGTTTGAATGTGTTTGACTTTTGTTTGATTCAATAGCTTTGTAGATTGCATTTTACTTTCATTTAGTTCAAATAGCTTTGTTTGAATGTGTTTGACTTTCGTTTGATTTAATTAGCTTTTTTTGAATGTGTTTGACTATCATTTGATTTAATTAGATTTTTTTAGATGTTTTTGACTTTTATTTGATTCAATTAGCTTTGTTGAATGCATTTGACTTTCATTTGATTCAAAAAGCTTTGTTTGAATGTGTTTGACTTTCATTGGATTCAATTGGCTTTGTTCGAATGTTATTTACTTCCATTTGATTCAATTAGCTTTGTAGAATGCATTTGACTTTCATTTGACACAAATAGCTTTGTTTGAATGTGTTTGACTTTCATTTGATTCAATTAGTTTTGTTTAAATGTGTTAGACTTTCATTTGATTCAATTAGCTTTGTAGATTGCATTTGACCTTCATTTGATTCAAAAAGCTCTATTTGAATGTGTTTGACTTTCATTTGTTTCAATTAGCTCTGTTTGAATGTGTTTGACTTTCATTTGATTTAATTAGCTTTGTGAAATGCATTTGACTTTCATTTGATTCAAAAAGCTTTGTTTGAATGTGTTTGACTTTCATTTGATTCAATTAGCTCTGTTTGAATGTGTTTGACTTTAATTCGATTCTATTAGGTTTGTTTGAATGTGTTTAGCTTTCATTTGATTCAATTAGCTTTGTAGATTGCATTTTACTTTCATTTAGTTCAAATAGCTTTGTTTGAATGTGTTTGACTTTCGTTTGATTTAATTAGCTTTTTTTGAATGTGTTTGACTATCATTTGATTTAATAAGATTTTTTAGATGTTTTTGACTTTCATTTGATTCAATTAGCTTTGTTGAATGCATTTGACTTTCATTTGATTCAAAAAGCTTTGTTTGAATGTGTTTGACTTTCATTGGATTAAATTGGCTTTGTTCGAATGTTTTTTACTTCCATTTGATTCAATTAGCTTTGTAGAATGCATTTGACTTACATTTGACACAAATAGCTTTGTTTGAATGTGTTTGACTTTCATTTGATTTAATTAGGTTGTTTTAGATGTTTTAGACTTTCATTTAATTTAATTAGCTTTGTTGAATGCATTTGACTTTCATTTGATTTAAAAAGCTCTGTTTGAATGTGTTTGTCTTACATTTGATTCAATTAGCTTTGTTTGAATGTGTTTGACTTTCATTTGATTCAATTAGATTTCTTAAATGCATTTGACCTTCATTTGATTCAAAAAGCTCTTTTTGAATGTGTTTGACTTTCATTTTATTCAATTAGCTCTGTTTGAATGTGTTTCACTTTCATTTGATTCAATTAGGTTTGTTTGAATGTGTTTGACTTTCTTTTGATTTAATTAGCGTTGTTTGAATGTGTTTGACTTTCATCTAATTCAATTAGCTTTGTTGAATGAATTTGACTTTCATTTGATTTAAATAGCTTTGTTTGAATGTGCTTGACTTTCATTTGATTCAATTGGCTTTGTTCGAATGTTTTTGACTTTCATTTGATTCAATTAACTTTGTAGAATGCATTTGACTTTCATTTGATTCAAAAAGCTTTGTTAGAATGTGTTTGACTTTCATTTGATTCAATTAGTTTTGTTTGAATGTGTTAGACTTTCATTTGATTCAATTAGCTTTGTAGATTGCATTTGAACTTCATTTGATTGAAAAAGCTCTTTTTGAATGTGTTTGACTTTCATTTGATTCAATTAGCTCTGTTTGAATGTGTTTGACTTTCATTTGATTCAATTTGGTTTGTTTGAATGTGTTTTACTTTGATTTGATTCAATTAGCTTTGTTTGAATGTGTTTGACTTTCATTTGATTCAATTAGCTTTATAGAATGCTTTTGACTTTCATTTGATTCATATAGTTTTGTTTGAATGTCTTTAACCTTTTATTGATTTAATTTTAATTTTTTAGATGTTTTTACATCATTTGATTCAATTAGATTTGTATAATACATTTGACTTTCATTTGATTCAAATAGGTTTGTCTAAATGTGTTTGACTTTCTTTTAATTTAATTAGATTTTTTTAGATGTTTTTGACTTTTGTTTGATTCAATTAGCTATGTTGAACGCATTTGAGTTTTATTTGATTCAAAAAGCTCTGTTTGAATGTGTTTGACTTACATTTGATTCAATTAGCTTTGTTTTAATGTGTTTGACTTTCATTTGATTCAATTAGCTTTGTAGATTGCATTTGACCTTCATTTGATTCAAAAAGCTCTATTTGAATGTGTTTGACTTACATTTGATTCAATTAGCTCTGTTTGAATGTGTTTGACTTTCAATTGATTCAATTAGCTTTGTTAAATGCATTTGACTTTCATTTGATTCAAAAAGCTTTGTTTGAATATGTTTGACGTTCAGTTGATTCAATTAGCTCTGTTTGAATGTGTTTGACTTTCATTCGATTCTATTAGGTTTGTTTGAATGTGTTTAACTTTCATTTGATTCAATTAGCTTTGTAGATTGCATTTTACTTTCATTTAGTTCAAATAGCTTTGTTTGAATGTGTTTGACTTTCATTTGATTTAATTAGCTTTTTTTGAATATGTTTGACTTTCAGTTGATTCAATTAGCTCTGTTTGAATGTGTTTGACTTTCATTTGATTCAATTTGGTTTGTTTGAATGTGTTTTACTTTGATTTGATTCAATTAGCTTTGTTTAAATGTGTTTGACTTTCATTTGATTCAATTAGCTTTATAGAATGCTTTTGACTTTCATTTGATTCATATAGTTTTGTTTGAATGTGTTTAACCTTTTATTGATTTAATTTGAATTTTTAGATGTTTTTACATCATTTGATTCAATTAGATTTGTATAATACATTTGACTTTCATTTGATTCAAATAGGTTTGTCTGAATGTGTTTGACTTTCTTTTGATTTAATTAGATTTTTTTAGATGTTTTTGACTTTTGTTTGATTCAATTAGCTTTGCTGAATGCATTTGAGTTTTATTTGATTCAAAAAGCTCTGTTTGAATGTGTTTGACTTACATTTGATTCAATTAGCTTTGTTTTAATGTGTTTGACTCTCATTTGATTCAATTAGCTTTGTAGATTGCATTTGACCTTCATTTGATTCAAAAAGCTCTACTTGAATGTGTTTGACTTACATTTGATTCAATTAGCTCTGTTTGAATGTGTTTGACTTTCAATTGATTCAATTAGCTTTGTTAAATGCATTTGACTTTCATTTGATTCAAAAAGCTTTGTTTGAATATGTTTGACGTTCATTTGATTCAATTAGCTCTGTTTGAATGTGTTTGACTTTCATTCGATTCTATTAGGTTTGTTTGAATGTGTTTAACTTTCATTTGATTCAATTAGCTTTGTAGATTGCATTTTACTTTCATTTAGTTCAAATAGCTTTGTTTGAATGTGTTTGACTTTCATTTGATTTAATTAGCTTTTTTTCAATATGTTTGACTTTCATTTGATTTAATTAGATTTTTTTAGATGTTTTTGACTTTCATTTGATTCAATTAGCTTTGTTGAATGCATTTGACTTTCATTTGATTCAAAAAGCTTTGTTTGAATGTGTTTGACTTTCATTGGATTCAATTGGCTTTGTTCGAATGTTTTTTACTTCCATTAGATTCAATTAGCTTTGTAGAATGCATTTGACTTTCATTTGATACAAATAGCTTTGTTTGAATGTGTTTGACTTTCATTTGATTTAATTAGGTTTTTTAGATGTTTTTGACTTTCATTTGATTTAATTAGCTTTGTTGAATGCATTTGACTTTCATTTGATTCAAAAAGCTCTGTTGGAATGTGTTTGACTTACATTTGATTCAATTAACTTTGTTTGAATGTGTTTGACTTTCATTTCATTCAATTAGCTTTCTTAAATGCATTTGACCTTCATTTGATTCAAAAAACTCTTTTTGAATGTGTTTGACTTTCATTTTAATCAATTAGCTCTGTTTGAATGTGTTTGACTTTCATTTGATTCAATTAGGTTTGTTTGAATGTGTTTGACTTTCTTTTGATTTAATTAGCGTTGTTTTAATGTGTTTGACTTTCATCTGATTCAATTAGCTTTGTTGAATTAATTTGACTTTCATTTGATTTAAATAGCTTTGTTTGAATGTGCTTGACTTTCATTTGATTCAATTGGCTTTGTTCGAATGTTTTTGACTTTCATTTGATTCAATGAACTTTGTAGAATGCATTTGACTTTCATTTGATTCAAAAAGCTTTGTTAGAATGTGTTTGACTTTCATTTGATTCATTTAGTTTTGTTTGAATGTGTTAGACTTTCATTTGATTCAATTAGCTTTGTAGATTGCATTTGAACTTCATTTGATTGAAAAAGCTCTTTTTGAATGTGTTTGACTTTCATTTGATTCAATTAGCTCTGTTTGAATGTGTTTGACTTTCATTTGATTCAATTTGGTTTGTTTGAATGTGTTTTACTTTGATTTGATTCAATTAGCTTTGTTTGAATGTGTTTGACTTTCATTTGATTCAATTAGCTTTATAGAATGCTTTTGACTTTCATTTGATTCATATAGTTTTGTTTGAATGTCTTTAACCTTTTATTGATTTAATTTTAATTTTTTAGATGTTTTTACATCATTTGATTCAATTAGATTTGTATAATACATTTGACTTTCATTTGATTCAAATAGGTTTGTCTAAATGTGTTTGACTTTCTTTTAATTTAATTAGATTTTTTTAGATGTTTTTGACTTTTGTTTGATTCAATTAGCTATGTTGAACGCATTTGAGTTTTATTTGATTCAAAAAGCTCTGTTTGAATGTGTTTTACTTACATTTGATTCAATTAGCAATGTTTTAATGTGTTTGACTTTCATTTGATTCAATTAGCTTTGTAGATTGCATTTGACCATCATTTGATTCAAAAAGCTCTATTTGAATGTGTTTGACTTACATTTGATTCAATTAGCTCTGTTTGAATGTGTTTGACTTTCATTTGATTCAATTAGCTTTGTTAAATGCATTTGACTTTCATTTGATTCAAAAAGCTTTGTTTGAATGTGTTTGACTTTCATTTGATTCAAGTAGCTCTGTTTGAATGTGTTTGACTTTCATTCGATTCTATTAGGTTTGTTTGAATGTGTTTAACTCTCTTTTGATTCAATTAGCTTTGTAGATTGCATTTTACTTTCATTTAGTTCAAATAGCTTTGTTTGAATGTGTTTGACTTTCATTTGATTTAATTAGCTTTTTTTTAATATGTTTGACTTTCATTTGAATTAATTAGATTTTAATAGATGTTTTTGACTTTCATTAGATTCAATTAGCTTTGTTGAATGCATTTGACTTCCATTTGATTCAAAAAGCTTTGTTTGAATGTGTTTGACTTTCATTGGATTCAATTGGCTTTGTTCGAATGTTTTTTACTTCCATTTGATTCAATTAGCTTCGTAGAATGCATTTGACTTTCATTTAATACAAATAGCTTTGTTTGAATGTGTTTGACTTTCATTTGATTTAATTAGGTTTTTTAGATGTTTTTGACTTTCATTTGATTTAATTAGCTTTGTTGAATGCATTTGACTTTCATTTGATTCAAAAAGCTCTGTTGGAATGTGTTTGACTTACATTTGATTCAATTAACTTTGTTTGGATGTGTTTGACTTTCATTTGATTCAATTAGCTTTCTTAAATGCATTTAACCTTCATTTGATTCAAAAAGCTCGTTTTGAATGTGTTTGACTTTCATTTTATTCAATTAGCTCTGTTTGAATGTGTTTGACTTTCATTTGATTCAATTAGGTTTGTTTGAATGTGTTTCACTTTCTTTAGATTTAATTAGCGTTGTTTGAATGTGTTTGACTTTCATATGATTCAATTAGCTTTGTTGAATGAATTTGACTTTCATTTGATTTAAATAGCTTTGTTTGAATGTGCTTGACTTTCATTTGATTCAATTGGCTTTGTTCGAATGTTTTTGACTTTCATTTGATTCAATTAACTTTGTAGAATGCATTTGACTTTCATTTGATTCAAAAAGCTTTGTTAGAATGTGTTTGACTTTCATTTGATTTAATTAGGTTTTTTTTAATGTTTTTGACTTTCATTTGATTCAATTAGTTTTTGTTTGAATGTGTTTCACTTTCATTTGATTCAATTAGCTTTGTAGATTTTGTAGATTGCATTTGACCTTCATTTGATTCAAAAAGCACTTTTTGAATGTGTTTTAACTTTCATTTAATTCAATTAGCTCTGTTTGAATGTCTTTGACTTTCATTTTATTCAATTAGGTTTGTTTGAATGTGTTTTACTTTGATTTGATTCAAATAGTTTTGTTTGAATGTGTTTGACCTTTTATTGATTTTATTTGAATTTTTTAGATGTTTTTACTTTCATTTGATTCAATTAGATTTGTAGAATACATTTGACTTTCATTTGATTCAAATAGGTTTGTCTGAATGTGTTTGACTTTCATTTGATTTAATTAGATGTTTTTAGATGTTTTTGACTTTTGTTTAATTCAATTAGCTTTGTTGAATGCATTTGAGTTTTATTTGATTAAAAAAGCTCTGTTTGAATGTGTTTGACTTACATTTGATTCAATTAGCTTTGTTTTAATGTGTTTGACTTTCATTTGATTCAATTAGCTTTGTAGATTGCATTTGACCATCATTTGATTGAAAAACCTCTATTTGAATGTGTTTGACTTTCATTTGATTCAATTAGCTCTGTTTGAATGTGTTTGACTTTCATTTGATTCAATTAGCTTTGTTAAATGCATTTGTCTTTCATTTGATTCAAAAAGCTTTGTTTGAATGTGTTTGACTTTCATTTGATTCAAATAGTTTTGTTTGAATGTGTTTCACTTTCATTTGATTCAATTAGCTTTGTAGATTTTGTAGATTGCATTTGACCTTCATTTGATTCAAAAAGCACTTTTTGAATGTGTTTTGACTTTCATTTAATTCAATTAGCTCTGTTTGAATGTCTTTGACTTTCATTTTATTCAATTAGGTTTGTTTGAATGTGTTTTACTTTGATTTGATTCAATTAGCTTTGTTTGACTGTGTTTGACTTTCATTTGATTCAAATAGTTTTGTTTGAATGTGTTTGACCTTTTTATGATTTTATTTGAATTTTTTAGATGTTTTTACTTTCATTTGATTCAATTAGATTTGTAGAATACATTTGACTTTCATTTGATTCAAATAGTATTGTCTGAATGTGTTTGACTTTCATTTGATTTAATTAGATTTTTTTAGATGTTTTTGACTTTTGTTTGATTCAATTAGCTTTGTTGAATGCATTTGAGTTTTATTTGATTCAAAAAGCTCTGTTTGAATGTGTTTGACTTACATTTGATTCAATTAGCTTTGTTTTAATGTGTTTGACTTTCATTTGATTCAATTAGCTTTGTAGATTGCATTTGAACTTCATTTGATTCAAAAAGCTCTTTTTGAATGTGTTTGACTTTCATTTGATTCAATTAGCTCTGTTTGAATGTGTTTGACTTTCATTTGATTCAATTTGGTTTGTTTGAATGTGTTTTACTTTGATTTGATTCAATTAGCTTTGTTTGAAAGTGTTTGACTTTCATTTGATTCATATAGTTTTGTTTGAATGTGTTTAACCTTTTATTGATTTAATATGAATTTTTTAGATGTTTTTACATTCATTTGATTCAATTAGATTTGTAGAATACATTTGACTTTCATTTTATTCAAATAGGTTTGTCTGAATGTGTTTGACTTTTTTTTTATTTAATTAGATTTTTTTAGATGTTTTTGACTTTTGTTTGATTCAATTAACTTTGTAGAATGCATTTGACTTTCATTTGATTCAAAAAGCTTTGTTAGAATGTGTTTGACTTTCATTTGATTCAATTAGTTTTGTTTGAATGTGTTAGACTTTCATTTGATTCAATTAGCTTTGTAGATTGCATTTGACCATCATTTGATTCAAAAAGCTCTATTTGAATGTGTTTGACTTTCATTTGATTCAATAAGCTCTGTTTGAATGTGTTTGACTTTCATTTGATTCAATTAGCTTTGTTAAATGCATTTGACTTTCATTTGATTCAATTAGCTCTGTTTGAATGTGTTTGACTTTCATTCGATTCTATTAGGTTTGTTTGAATGTGTTTAACTTTCATTTGATTCAATTAGCTTTGTAGATTGCATTTTACTTTCATTTAGTTCAAATAGCTTTGTTTGAATGTGTTTGACTTTCATTTGATTTAATTAGCTTTTTTTAAATGTGTTTGACTTTCATTTGATTTAATTAGATTTTTTTAGATGTTTTTGACTTTCATTAGATTATATTAGCTTTGTTGAATGCATTTGACTTTCATTTGATTCAAAAAGCTTTGTTTGAATGTGTTTGACTTTCATTGGATTCAATTGGCTTTGTTCGAATGTTTTTTACTTCCATTTGATTCAATTAGCTTTGTAGAATGCATTTGACTTTCATTTGACACAAATAGCTTTGTTTGAATGTGTTTGACTTTCATTTGATTTAATTAGGTTTTTTAGATATTTTTGACTTTCATTTTATTTAATTAGCTTTGTTGAATGCATTTGACTTTCATTTGATTCAAAAAGCTCTGTTGGAATGTGTTTGACTTACATTTGATTTAATTAACTTTGTTTGAATGTGTTTGACTTTCATTTGATTCAATTAGCTTTCTTAAATGCATTTGACCTTCATTTGATTCTAAAAGCGCTTTTTAAATGTGTTTGACTTTCATTTTATTCAATTAGCTCTGTTTGAATGTGTTTGACTTTCATTTGATTCAATTAGGTTTGTTTGAATGTGTTTGACTTTCTTTTGATTTAATTAGCGTTGTTTGAATGTGTTTGACTTTCATCTGATTCAATTAGCTTTGTTGAATGAATTTGACTTTCATTTGATTTAAATAGCTTTGTTTGAATGTGCTTGACTTTCATTTGATTCAATTGGCTATGTTCGAATGTTTTTGACTTTCATTTGATTAAATTAACTTTGTAGAATGCATTTGACTTTCATTTGATTCAAAAAGCTTTGTTAGAATGTGTTTGACTTTCATTTGATTTAATTAGGTTTTTTTTTAATGTTTTTGACTTTCATTTGATTCAATAAGTTTTGTTTGAATGTGTTAGACTTTCATTTGATTCAATTAGCTTTGTAGATTGCATTTGAACTTCATTTGATTCAAAAAGCTCTCTTTGAATGTGTTTGACTTTCATTGGATTCAATTAGCTCTGTTTGAATGTGTTTGACTTTCATTTGATTCAATTTGGTTTGTTTGAATGTGTTTTACTTTGATTTGATTCAATTAGCTTTGTTTGAAAGTGTTTGACTTTCATTTGATTCATATAGTTTTGTTTGAATGTGTTTAACCTTTTATTGATTTAATTTGAATTTTTTAGATGTTTTTACATTCATTTGATTCAATTAGATTTGTAGAATACATTTGACTTTCATTTGATTCAAATAGGTTTGTCTGAATGTGTTTGACTTTTTTTTTTATTTAATTAGATTTAATTAGATGTTTTTGACTTTTGTTCGATTCAATTAGCTTTGTTGAATGCATTTGAGTTTTATTTGATTCAAAAAGCTCTTTTTGAATGTGTTTGACTTACATTTGATTCAATTAGCTTTGTTTTAATGTGTTTGACTTTCATTTGATTCAATTAGCTTTGTAGATTGCATTTGACCATCAT
This sequence comes from Chenopodium quinoa, assembly GCF_001683475.1. Classification (NCBI taxonomy): domain Eukaryota; kingdom Viridiplantae; phylum Streptophyta; class Magnoliopsida; order Caryophyllales; family Amaranthaceae; genus Chenopodium; species Chenopodium quinoa. Next base: position 12,749 of record NW_018743530.1, on the reverse strand, counting down.
TTGATTCAAAAAGCTCTATTTGAATGTGTTTGACTTTCATTTGATTCAATTAGCTCTGTTTGAATGTGTTTGACTTTCATTTGATTCAATTAGCTTTGTTAAATGCATTTGACTTTCATTTGATTCAAAAAGCTTTGTTTGAATGTGTTTGACTTTCATTTGATTCAATTAGCTCTGTTTGAATGTGTTTGACTTTCATTCGATTCTATTAGGTTTGTTTGAATGTGTTTAACTTTCATTTGATTCAATTAGCTTTGTAGATTGCATTTTACTTTCATTTAGTTAAAATAGCTTTGTTTGAATGTGTTTGACTTTCATTTGATTTAATTAGCTTTTTTTGAATGTGTTTGACTTTCATTTGATTTAATTAGATTTTTTTAGATGTTTTTGACTTTCATTAGATTCAATTAGCTTTGTTGAATGCATTTGACTTTCATTTGATTCAAAAAGCTTTGTTCGAATGTGTTTGACTTTCATTGGATTCAATTGTCTTTGTTCGAATGTTTTTTACTTCCATTTGATTCAATTAGCTTTGTAGAATGCATTTGACTTTCATTTGATACAAATAGCTTTGTTTGAATGTGTTTGACTTTCATTTGATTTAATTAGGTTTTTTTAGATATTTTTGACTTTCATTTTATTTAATTAGCTTTGTAGAATGCATTTGACTTTCATTTGATTCAAAAAGCTCTGTTGGAATGTGTTTGACTAACATTTGATTTAATTAACTTTGTTTGAATTGTTTTGACTTTCATTTGATTCAATTAGCTTTCTTAAATGCATTTGACCTTCATTTGATTCTAAAAGCTCTTTTTGAATGTGTTTGACTTTCATTTTATTCAATTAGCTCTGTTTGAATGTGTTTAACTTTCATTTGATTCAATTAGGTTTGTTTGAATGTGTTTGACTTTCTTTTGATTTAATTAGCGTTGTTTGAATGTGTTTGACTTTCATCTGATTCAATTAGCTTTGTTGAATGAATTTGACTTTCATTTGATTTAAATAGCTTTGTTTGAATGTGCTTGACTTTCATTTGATTCAATTGGCTATGTTCGAATGTTTTTGACTTTCATTTGATTCAATTAACTTTGTAGAATGCATTTGACTTTCATTTGATTCAAAAAGCTTTGTTAGAATGTGTTTTACTTTCATTTGATTTAATTAGGTTTTTTTTAATGTTTTTGACTTTCATTTGATTCAATAAGTTTTGTTTGAATGTGTTAGACTTTCATTTGATTCAATTAGCTTTGTAGATTGCATTTGAACTTCATTTGATTCAAAAAGCTCTTTTGAATGTGTTTGACTTTCATTTGATTCAATTAGCTCTGTTTGAATGTGTTTGACTTTCATTTGATTCAATTTGGTTTGTTTGAATGTGTTTTTACTTTGATTTGATTCAATTAGCTTTGTTTGAAAGTGTTTGACTTTCATTTGATTCAATTAGCTTTATAGAATGCTCTTGACTTTCATTTGATTCATATAGTTTTGTTTGAATGTGTTTAACCTTTTATTGATTTAATTTGAATTTTTTAGATGTTTTTACATTCATTTGATTCAATTAGATTTGTAGAATACATTTGACTTTCATTTGATTCAAATAGGTTTGTCTGAATGTGTTTGACTTTCTTTTTATTTAATTAGTTTTTTTTAGATGTTTTTGACTTTTGTTTGATTCAATTAGCTTTGTTGAATGCATTTGAGTTTTATTTGATTTAAAAAGCTCTGTTTGAATGTGTTTGACTTACATTTGATTCAATTAGCTTTGTTTTAATGTGTTTGACTTTCATTTGATTCAATTAGCTTTGTAGGTTGCATTTGACCATCATTTGATTCAAAAAGCTCTGTTTGAATGTGTTTGACTTTCATTTGATTCAATTAGCTCTGTTTGAATGTGTTTGACTTTCATTTGATTCAATTAGCTTTGTTAAATGCATTTAGCTATCATTTGATTCAAAAAGCTTTGTTTGAATGTGTTTGACTTTCATTTGATCCAATTAGCTCTGTTTGAATGTGTTTGACTTTCATTCGATTCTATTAGGTTTGTTTGAATGTGTTTAACTTTCATTTGATTCAATTAGCTTTGTAGATTGCATTTTACTTTCATTTAGTTCAAATAGCTATTTTTGAATGCGTTTGACTTTCATTTGATTTAATTAGCTTTTTTTGAATGTGTTTGACTTTCATTTGATTTAATTAGATTTTTTTAGATGTTTTTTGACTTTCATTAGATTCAATTAGCTTTGTTGAATGCATTTGACTTTCATTTGATTCAAAAAGCTTTGTTTGAATGTGTTTGACTTTCATTGGATTCAATTGGCTTTGTTCGAATGTTTTTTACTTCCATTTGATTCAATTAGCTTTGTAGAATGCATTTGACTTTCATTTGATACAAATAGCTTTGTTTGAATGTGTTTGACTTTCATTTGATTTAATTAGGTTTTTTAGATGTTTTTGACTTTCATTTGACTTAATTAGCTTTGTTGAATGCATTTGACTTTCATTTGATTGAAAAAGCTCTGTTGGAATGTGTTTGACTTACATTTGATTCAATTAACTTTGTTTGAATGTGTTTGACTTTCATTCGATCCAATTAGCTTTCTTAAATGCATTTGACCTTCATTTGATTCAAAAAGCTCTTTTTGAATGTGTTTGACTTCCATTTTATTCAATTAGCTCTGTTTGAATGTGTTTGACTTTCATTTGATTCAATTAGGTTTGTTTGAATGTGTTTGACTTTCTTTTGATTTAATTAGCGTTGTTTGAATGTGTTTGACTTTCATCTGATTCAATTAGCTTTGTTGGATGAATTTGACTTTCGTTTGATTTAAATAGCTTTGTTTGAATTTGCTTGACTTTCATTTGATTCAATTGGCTTTGTTCGAATGTTTTTGACTTTCATTTGATTCAATTAACTTTGTAGAATGCATTTGACTTTCATTTGATTCAAAAAGCTTTGTTAGAATGTGTTTGACTTTCATTTGATTTAATTAGGTTTTTTTTAATGTTTTTGACTTTAATTTGATTCAATTAGTTTTGTTTGAATGTGTTAGACTTTCATTTGATTCAATTAGCTTTGTAGATTGCATTTGAACTTCATTTGATTCAAAAAGCTCTTTTTGAATGTGTTTGACTTTCATTTGATTCAATTAGCTCTGTTTGAATGTGTTTGACTTTCATTTGATTCAATTTGGTTTGTTTGAATGTGTTTTACTTTGATTTGATTCAATTAGCTTTGTTAAATGCATTTGACTTTCATTTGATTCAAAAAGCTTTGTTTGAATGTGTTTGACTTTCATTTGATTTAATTAGCTCTGTTTGAATGTGTTTGACTTTCATTCGATTCTATTAGGTTTGTTTGAATGTGTTTAACTTTCATTTGATTCAATTAGCTTTGTAGACTGCATTTTACTTTCATTTAGTTCAAATAGCTTTGTTTGAATGTGTTTGACTTTCATTTGATTTAATTAGCTTTTTTTGAATATGTTTGACTTTCATTTGATTTAATTAGATTTTTTTAGATGTTTTTGACTTTCATTTGATTCAATTAGCTTTGTTGAATGCATTTGACTTTCATTTGATTCAAAAAGCTTTGTTTGAATGTGTTTGACTTTCATTGGATTCAATTGGCTTTGTTCGAATGTTTTTTACTTCCATTTGATTCAATTAGCTTTGTAGAATGCATTTGAGTTTCATTTGATACAAATAGCTTTGTTTGAATGTGTTTGACTTTCATTTGATTTAATTAGGTTTTTTAGATGTTTTTGACTTTCATTTGATTTAATTAGCTTTGTTGAATGCATTTGACTTTCATTTGATTCAAAAACCTCTGTTGGAATGTGTTTGACTTACATTTGATTCAATTAACTTTGTTTGAATGTGTTTGACTTTCATTTGATTGAATTAGCTTTCTTAAATGCATTTGACCTTCATTTGATTCAAGAAGCTCTTTTTGAATGTGTTTGACTTTCATTTTATTCAATTAGCTCTGTTTGAATGTGTTTGACTTTTATTTGATTCAATTAGGTTTGTTTGAATGTGTTTGACTTTCTTTTGATTTAATTAGCGTTGTTTGAATGTGTTTGACTTTCATCTGATTCAATTAGCTTTGTTGAATGAATTGGACTTTCATTCGATTTAAATAGCTTTGTTTGAATGTGCTTGACTTTCATTTGATTCAATTGGCTTTGTTCGAATGTTTTTGACTTTCATTTGATTCAATTAACTTTGTAGAATGCATTTGACTTTCATTTGATTCAAAAAGCTTTGTTAGAATGTGATTGACTTTCATTTGATTTAATTAGGTTTTTTTTAATGTTTTTGACTTTCATTTGATTGAATTAGTTTTGTTTGAATGTGTTAGACTTTCATTTGATTCAATTAGCTTTGTAGATTGCATTTGAACTTCATTTGATTCAAAAAGCTCTTTTTGAATGTGTTTGACATTTATTTGATTCAATTAGCTCTGTTTGAATGTGTTTGACTTTCATTTGATTCAATTTGGTTTGTTTGAATGTGTTTTACTTTGATTTGATTCAATTAGCTTTGTTTGAAAGTGTTTGACTTTCATTTGATTCAATTAGCTTTATAGAATGCTTTTGACTTTCATTTGATTCATATAGTTTTGTTTGAATGTGTTTAACCTTTTATTGATTTAATTTTAATTTTTTAGATGTTTTTACATTCATTTGATTCAATTAGATTTGTAGAATACATTTGACTTTCATTTGATTCAAATAGGTTTGTCTGAATGTGTTTGACTTTCTTTTGATTTAATTAGATGTTTTTAGATGTTTTTGACTTTTGTTCGATTCAATTAGCTTTGTTGAATGCATTTGAGTTTTATTTGATTCAAAAAGCTCTGTTTGAATGTGTTTGACTTACATTTGATTCAATTAGCTTTGTTTAAATGTTTTTGACTTTCATTTGATTCAATTAGCTTTGTAGATTGCATTTGACCATCATTTGATTCAAAAAGCTCTATTTGAATGTGTTTGACTTTATTTTGATTCAATTAGCTCTTTTTGAATGTGTTTGACTTTCATTTGATTCAATTAGCTTTGTTAAATGCATTTGACTTTCATTTGATTCAAAAAGCTTTGTTTGAATGTGTTTGACTTTCATTTGATTCAATTAGCTCTATTTGAATGTGTTTGACTTTCATTCGATTCTATTAGGTTTGTTTAAATGTGTTTAACTTTCATTTGATTCAATTAGCATTGTAGATTGCATTTTACTTTCATTTAGTTCAAATAGCTATTTTTGAATGCGTTTGACTTTCATTTGATTTAATTAGCTTTTTTTGAATGTGTTTGACTTTCATTTGATTTAATTAGATTTTTTTTAGATGTTTTTGACTTTCATTTGATTCAATTAGCTTTGTAGAATGCATTTGACTTTCATTTGATTCAATTAGCTCTGTTTGAATGTGTTTGACTTTCATTTGATTCAATTTGGTTTTTTTGAATGTGTTTTACTTTGATTTGATTCAATTAGCTTTGTTTGAAAGTGTTTGACTTTCATTTGATTCATATAGTTTTGTTTGAATGTGTTTAACCTTTTATTGATTTAATTTGAATTTTTTCGATCTTTTTACATTCATTTGATTCAATTAGATTTGTAGAATACATTTGACTTTCATTTGATTCAAATAGGTTTGTCTGAATGTGTTTGACTTTCTTTTGATTTAATTAGATTTTTTTTGCTGTTTTTGACTTTTGTTTGATTCAATTAGCTTTGTTGAATGCATTTGAGTTTTATTTGATTCAAAAAGCTCTGTTTGAATGTGTTTGACTTACATTTGATTCAATTAGCTTTGTTTAAATGTTTTTTGACTTTCATTTGATTCAATTAGCTTTGTAGATTGCATTTGACCATCATTTGATTCAAAAAGCTCTATTTGAATGTGTTTAACTTTAGTTTGATTCAATTAGCTCTGTTTGAATGTGTTTGACTTTCATTTGATTCAATTAGCTTTGTTAAATGCATTTGACTTTCATTTGATTCAAAAAGCTTTGTTTGAATGTGTTTGACTTTCATTCGATTCTATTAGGTTTGTTTAAATGTGTTTAACTTTCATTTGATTCAATTAGCATTGTAGATTGCATTTTACTTTCATTTAGTTCAAATAGCTATTTTTGAATGAGTTTGACTTTCATTTGATTTAATTAGCTTTTTTTGAATGTGTTTCACTTTCATTTGATTTAATTAGATTTTTTTTAGATGTTTTTGACTTTCATTTGATTTAATTAGCTTTGTAGAATGCATTTGACTTTCATTTGATTCAATTAGCTCTGTTTGAATGTGTTTGACTTTCATTTGATTCAATTTGGTTTGTTTGAATGTGTTTTACTTTGATTTGATTCAATTAGCTTTGTTTGAAAGTGTTTGACTTTCATTTGATTCATATAGTTTTGTTTGAATGTGTTTAACCTTTTATTGATTTAATTTTTAATTTTTTAGATGTTTTTACATTCATTTGATTCAATTAGATTTGTAGAATACATTTGACTTTCATTTGATTCAAATAGGTTTGTCTGAATGTGTTTGACTTTCTTTTGATTTAATTAGATGTTTTTAGATGTTTTTGACTTTTGTTCGATTCAATTAGCTTTGTTGAATGCATTTGAGTTTTATTTGATTCAAAAAGCTATGTTTGAATGTGTTTGACTTACATTTGATTCAATTAGCTTTGTTTTAATGTGTTTGACTTTCATTTGATTCAATTAGCTTTGTAGATTGCATTTGACCATCATTTGATTCAAAAAGCAATATTTGAATGTGTTTGACTTTAGTTTGATTCAATTAGCTCTGTTTGTATGTGTTTGACTTTCATTTGATTCAATTAGCTTTGTTAAATGCATTTGACTTTCATTTGATTCAAAAAGCTTTGTTTGAATGTGTTTGACTTTCATTTGATTCAATTAGCTCTGTTTGAATGTGTTTGACTTTCATTCGATTCTATTAGGTTTGTTTGAATGTGTTTAACTTTCATTCGATTCAATTAGCATTGTAGATTGCATTTTACTTTCATTTAGTTCAAATAGCTATTTTTGAATGCGTTTGACTTTCATTTGATTTAATTAGCTTTTTTTGAATGTGTTTGACTTTCATTTGATTTAATTAGATTTTTTTATATGTTTTTGACTTTCATTTTATTCAATTAGCTTTGTAGAATGCATTTGACTTTCATTTGATTCAATTAGCTCTGTTTGAATGTGTTTGACTTTCATTTGATTCAATTAGCTCTGTTTGAATGTGTTTGACTTACATTTGATTCAATTAGCTTTGTTTTAATGTGTTTGACATTCATTTGATTCAATTAGATTTGTAGAATACATTTGATTTTCATTTGATTCAAATAGGTTTGTCTGAATGTGTTTGACTTTCTTTTGATTTAATTAGATTTTTTTAGATGTTTTTTGACTTTTGTTTGATTCAATTAGCTTTGTTGAATGCATTTGAGTTTTATTTGATTCAAAAAGCTCTGTTCGAATGTGTTTGACTTACATTTGATTCAATTAGCTTTGTTTTAATGTGTTTGACTTTCATTTTATTCAATTAGCTTTGTAGATTGCATTTGACCATCATTTGATTCAAAAAGCTCTGTTTGAATGTGTTTGACTTTCATTTGATTCAATTAGCTCTGTTTGAATGTGTTTGACTTTCATTTGATTCAATTAGCTTTGTTAAATGCATTTGACTTTCATTTGATTCAAAAAAGCTTTGTTTGAATGTGTTTGACTTTCATTTGATTCAATTAGCTCTGTTTGAATGTGTTTGACTTTCATTCGATTCCATTAGGTTTGTTTGAATGTGTTTACCTTTCATTTGATTCAATTAGCTTTGTAGAATGCATTTGACTTTCATTTGATTCAAAAAGCTCTGTTTGAATGTGTTTGACTTACATTTGATTCAATTAGCTTTGTTTTAATGTGTTTGACTTTCATTTGATTCAATTAGCTTTGTAGATTGCATTTGAACTTAATTTGATTCAAAAAGCTCTTTTTGAATGTGTTTGACTTTCATTTGATTCAATTAGCTTTGTTTGAATGTGTTTGACTTTCATTTGATTCAATTAGCTCTGTTTGAATGTGTTTGACTTTCATTCGATTCTATTAGGTTTGTTTGAATGTGTTTACCTTTCATTTGATTCAATTAGCTTTGTTGAATGCATTTGAGTTTTATTTGATTCAAAAAGCTCTGTTCGAATGTGTTTGACTTACATTTGATTCAATTAGCTTTGTTTTAAATGTGTTTGACTTTCATTTGAATTAATTAGTATTGTAGATTGCATTTGACCATCATTTTGATTCAAAAAGCTCTATTTGAATGTGTTTAACTTTCATTTGATTCAATTAGCTCTGTTTGAATGTGTTTGACTTTCATTTGATTCAATTAGCTTTGTTAAATGCATTTGACTTTCATTTGATTCAAAAAGCTTTGTTTGAATGTGTTTGACTTTCATTTGATTCAATTAGCTCTGTTTGAATGTGTTTGACTTTCATTCGATTCTATTAGGTTTGTTTGAATGTGTTTAACTTTCATTTGATTCAATTAGCTTTGTAGATTGCATTTTACTTTCATTTAGTTCAAATAGCTTTGTTTGAATGTGTTTGACTTTCATTTGATTTAATTAGCTTTTTTTGAATATGTTTGGCTTTCATTTGATTTAATTAGATTTTTTTAGATGTTTTTGACTTTCATTTGATTCAATTAGCTTTGTTTGAATGCATTTGACTTTCATTTGATTCAAAAAGCTTTGTTTGAATGTGTTTGACTTTCATTGGATTCAATTGGCTTTGTTCGAATGTTTTTTACTTCCATTTGATTCAATTAGCTTTGTAAAAATGCATTTGACTTTCATTTGATACAAATAGCTTTTTTTTGAATATGTTTGGCTTTCATTTGATTTAATTAGTTTTTTTTAGATGTTTTTGACTTTCATTAGATTCAATTAGCTTTGTTGAATGCATTTGACTTTCATTTGATTCAAAAAGCTTTGTTTGAATGTGTTTGACTTTCATTGGATTCAATTGGCTTTGTTCGAATGTTTTTTTACTTCCATTTGATTCAAATTAGCTTTGTAGAATGCATTTGACTTTCATTTGATACAAATAGCTTTGTTTGAATGTGTTTGACTTTCATTTGATTTAATTAGGTTTTTTTAGATGTTTTTGACTTTCATTTGATTTAATTAGCTTTGTTGAATGCATTTGACTTTTATTTGATTCAAAAAAGCTCTGTTGGAATGTGTTTTGACTTACATTTGATTCAATTAACTTTGTTTGAATGTGTTTGACTTTCATTTGATTCAATTAGCTTTCTTAAATGCATTTGACCTTCATTTGATTCAAGAAGCTCTTTTTGAATGTGTTTGACTTTCATTTTATTCAATTAGCTCTGTTTGAATGTGTTTGACTTTCATTTGATTCAATTAGGTTTGTTTGAATGTGTTTGACTTTCTTTTGATTTCATTAGCGTCGTTTGAATGTGTTTGACTTTCATCTGATTCAATTAGCTTTGTTGAATTAATTTGACTTTCATTTGATTTAAATAGCTTTGTTTGAATGTGCTTGACTTTCATTTGATTCAATTGGCTTTGTTCGAATGTTTTTGACTTTCATTTGATTCAATTAACTTTGTAGAATGCATTTGACTTTCATTTGATTCAAAAAGCTTTGTTAGAATGTGTCAGACTTCATTTGATTTAATTAGGATTTTTTTAATGTTTTTGACTTTCATTTGATTCAATGTTTTGTTTGAATGTGTTAGACTTTCATTTGATTCAATTAGCTTTGTAGATTGCATTTGAACTTCATTTGATTCAAAAAGCTCTTTTTGAATGTGTTTGACTTTCATTTGATTCAATTAGCTCTGTTTGAATGTGTTTGACTTTCATTTGATTCAATTTGGTTTGTTTGAATGTGTTTTACTTTGATTTGATTCAATTAGCTTTGTTTGAAAGTGTTTGACTTTCATTTTATTCAATTAGCTTTATAGAATGCTTTTGACTTTCATTTGATTCATATAGTTTTGTTTGAATGTGTTTAACCTTTTATTTATTTAATTTTAATTTTTTAGATGTTTTTACATTCATTTGATTCAATTAGATTTGTAGAATACATTTGACTTTTATTTGATTCAAATAGGTTTGTCTGAATGTGTTTGACTTTCTTTGATTTAATTAGATTTTTTTAGATGTTTTTGACTTTTGTTCGATTCAATTAGCTTTGTTGAATGCTTTTGAGTTTTATTTGATTCAAAAAGCTCTGTTTGAATGTGTTTGACTTACATTTGATTCAATTAGCTTTGTTATAATGTGTTTGACTTTCATTTGATTCAATTAGCTTTGTAGATTGCATTTGACCATCATTTGATTTAAAAAGCTCTATTTGAATGTGTTTGACTTTAGTTTGATTCAATTAGCTCTGTTTGAATGTGTTTGACTTTCATTTGATTCAATTAGCTTTGTTTGAAAGTGTTTGACTTTCATTTGATTCATATAGTTTTGTTTGAATGTGTTTAACCTTTTATTGATTTAATTTTAATTTTTTAGATGTTTTTACATTCATTTGATTCAATTAGATTTGTAGAACACATTTGACTTTCATTTGATTCAAATAGGTTTGTCTGAATGTGTTTGACTTTCTTTTTGATTTAATTAGATGTTTTTAGATGTTTTTGACTTTTGTTCGATTCAATTAGCTTAGTTGAATGCATTTGAGTTTTATTTGATTCAAAAAGCTCTGTTTGAATGTGTTTGACTTACATTTGATTCAATTAGCTTTGTTTTAATGTGTTTAACTTTCATTTGATTCAATTAGCTTTGTAGATTGCATTTGACCATCATTTGATTCAAAAAGCTCTATTTGAATGTGTTTGACTTTAGTTTGATTCAATTAGCTCTGTTTGAATGTGTTTGACTTTCATTTGATTCAATTAGCTTTGTAAATGCATTTGACTTTCATTTGATTCAAAAAGCTTTGTTTGAATGTGTTTGACTTTCATTTGATTCAATTAGCTCTGTTTTGAATGTGTTTGACTTTCATTCGATTCTATTAGGTTTGTTTGAATGTGTTTAACTTTCATTTGATTCAATTAGCTTTGTAGATTGCATTTTACTTTCATTTAGTTCAAATAGCTTTGTTTGAATGTGTTTGACTTTCATTTGATTTAATTAGCTTTTTTTGAATATGTTTGACTTTCATTTGATTTAATTAGATTTTTTTAAATGTTTTTGACTTTCATTTGATTCAATTAGCTTTGTTGAATGCATTTGACTTTCATTTGATTCAAAAAGCTTTGTTTGAATGTGTTTGACTTTCATTGGATTCAATTGGCTTTGTTCGAATGTTTTTTACTTCCATTTGATTCAATTAGCTTTGTAGAATGCATTTGACTTTCATTTGATACAAATAGCTTTGTTTGAATGTGTTTGACTTTCATTTGATTTAATTAGGTTTTTTAGATGTTTTTGACTTTCATTTGATTTAATTAGCTCTGTTGAATGCATTTGACTTTCATTTGATTCAAAAAGCTCTGTTGGAATGTGTTTAACTTACATTTGATTCAATTAACTTTGTTTGAATGTGTTTGACTTTCATTTGATTCAATTAGCTTTCTTAAATGCATTTTGACCTTCATTTGATTCAAAAAGCTCTTTTTGAATGTGTTTGACTTTCATTTGATTCAATTAGCTCTTTTTGAATGTGTTTGAGTTTCATTTGATTTAATTAGATTTGTTTGAATGTGTTTGACTTTCGTTTGATTCAATTGGCTTTGTTGGAATGTTTTTTACTTTCATTTGATTGATTTAGCTTTGTAGAAAGCATTTGACTTTTATTTGATTCAAATAGCTTTTGTTTGAATGTCTTTGACTTTCATTTGATTTAATAAGGTTTTTTTTAGATGTTTTTGACTTTCATTTGATTCAATTAGCTTTGTTGAATGCATTTCACTTTCATTTGATTCAAAAAGCTCTGTTCAAAGGTGTTTGACTTACATTTGATTCAATTAGCTTTGTTTGAATTTGTTTGACTTTCATTTGATTAAATTAGCTTTGTAGATTGTATTGACCTTTATTTGATTCAAAAAGCTCTTTTTGAATGTGTTTGACTTTCATTTTATTCAATTAGCTCTGTTTGAATGTGTTTGACTTTCATTTGATTCAATTAGGTTTGTTTGAATGTGTTTTACTTTCATTTGATTCAATTAGTTTTGTTTGAATGTGTTAAAACTTTCATTTGATTCAATTAGCTTTATAGAATGCATTTTACTTTCATTTGATTCAAATAGTTTTGTTTGAATATGTTTGACCTTTTATTGATTTAATTTGAATTTTTAAGATGTTTTTTACTTTCATTTGAGTCAATTAGATTTGTAGAATGCATTTAACTTTCATTTGATTCAAATAGCTTTGTCTGAATATGTTTGACTTTCATTTGATTTACTTAGATTTTTTTAGATGTTTTTGACTTTCATTAGATTCAATTAGCTTTGTTGAATGCATTTGACTTTCATTTGATTTAAAAAGCTCTGTTTGAATTTGTTTGACTTACATTTGATCTAATCAGCTTTGTTTGAATGTGTTTGACTTTTATTTGATACAAATACCTTTGTTTGAATGTGTTGACTTTCATTTGATTTAATTAGGTTTTTTAGATGTTTTTCACTTTCATTTGATTTAATTAGCTTTGTTGAATGCAGTTGACTTTCATTTGATTCAAAAAGCTCTGTTGGAATGTGTTTGA